>NC_057799.1:612635722-612661065 GCF_018294505.1 Triticum aestivum
CGATGCGGCGGGCGAGGCGGAAGCGGATGGCAAAGGCACTAGAAAGTTTGCCGTCCGCGGCGGACGGCAAAGGCCTGCCGTTATCCACTTAACGGACTGAGAGCACAATTATTGCCGTCTGCTCTCGTTGCCGTCCGCGGCAGACGGCAAAGGTCCTTTGCCGTCAGCCGTCAGGAAGCAGGCGGCAAAGCAGCTGTTTACCGTAGCCTACTTTGCCGGAGCCTTTTGCCGTCCGCGGCTGACGGCAAAGACCTTTGCCGTCCGCCGTTCATGCCTTTGCCGTCCGCCGTGGCAGACGGCAAAATAGCTGATTCCTGTAGTGATAATCGCGAGACGTGGGGGGAGTGGGTGCAGTTAATCCCACGACTCCCCCCGCGTTCGGCTTCCCCGGTCCTGCCTCGCGAAGCTATAAGTAGGGGGAGGTGGAGGGCGGCAGGCCCTCGCACGCTCCTCCTACCTCCACCATCTTCTTCGCTCTCCCGTTCTTGCGACAGCGCCTCGCCGCCGCGCTCTTCCACTATGCATTCCTCCGCCGCCGCGCTTGTTTTTGCCATGCCTCCCGCCACGGAGCAGCACGGCGGGGATTGGGATGGCTCCAACGTCCACGACGACCACGTCGAGTTTCTCCGCAACACGCGGCGGCTGCCCGGCGCGGACAAGGTGGAGGTCCGCCTCGCGCCGGCGAAGGAAATCACGCCGGAGCCGCAGGAGGGCGAGCGGGTGGTCTTCCGCTCGCACTTCTTAAGCGGCATCGGCCTTCCAGTGAGCGCCTTCTTCCGCTCCTGGCTCGAATTCTATCAACTCCAGCCGCTCCACCTCACCCCGAATGCGGTGGTGCTGCTGTCGGCCTTCGTCACCCTATGCGAGGGCTACCTTGGCGTCCTCCCCACCCTCGAGCTCTGGGGGGAGTTCTTCCAGTCCAAGCTGGGCACGCGCAGGCAGGGCGTGCTGGCTCAGACTGGCGCCTTCATCGCGTCGCGGAGGTCGGTCGCCGACAACCCCTTCCCCGTCATCCCGCTAATCCAATCGGTGAAGAAGTGGCAGAAGTCGTACTTCTACATGCGGAACATCGCCCCACGGGGCGACTACATCAACCTGCCGGCTTACGTAGCCGGCCCACCGGCGGGCAGGCTGCCCCAGTGGTCCTTCCGGGCTGTGACTCTGACGCCGGCCGGGTCCGCAGCCGTCGCCCGAGTGCGAGTGATGACCCAGTCGGAGGGCTTGACGGGGGCTGACCTTCTGGCCGCCTTCGTCACGCGCCGGGTTCTTCCGCTCCAGAGCCGTCCTCATCTGATCTGTCAGATGAGCGGCCAGCTCGATCCGAGCCGGATGTGCACCAAGGACATGCCGCACGAGGAGGTCGCCTATATGGTGAACTACCTTGCGAATTGCAAGCTCTCCGAAGAGTGGCAATTCGGCAAGGAGCCATACAGCCGAGCCAATCCACCGCCCACGGTATGCTCTCCCTGTGTCTTCTTTTTCTCTCAACTTCGTTGCCGAGTTCCTCTTGGCCGACTCTAACTTAGTCGGCTTGTTCTTTGACAGAGTCCTCTTCTTCGGCTGGCCGGCGGGTCAGACACGGAGCGTCGATTCGTCCCCGACCGGACGGAACACGATCTGGAGGACCCCGACCTAGGTGTGGCCGGCATGGACGACAACATCGAGCCGGGTGGCGGCCAAGCCGGCGGCGAAGCAGGCGGCTCCAGGCTCGGAGTCACCTTCGACGACTGGCCGGACGACGACGAAGCCGAGGTCGTCCCGCGCCACCAGCCGGCTTCTGGGCGCGGCGCGGGCTCCTCCGCTGCACCGCCTGCTCGGGGCGGAGGGCAGAAGCGTCGCGCCGCCCAGGGTTTGTTCAGCGGCCGAGCGAAGAAGCCCAGAGGCGGGGCAGCAGCCACCAGGCGGGAAGAGGCGGCCGCAAAGGCGGCTCGCTTCCGCAAGACGGTGAAGCAACCGTAGACCGTGTCGGCGTAAGTTCACTTTCTTTCGTATACTCTTTTTTCTTTCTTTTCTCTGGTGGTTCCTGAATCTTTGTCTTTGTCTTCAACGATCAGAGCTCCGTTGTCGCTTGAGCGGGCGGCTGCCGCCTCCGTCGTTGAGTCGCCGAGGGGCTCTGGGAGCACCACCCGCCGCGTGGACCCCCGTGTCGACCTTCAGGAGGCGACAGAAAGGAACGCGCGGGAGGCGCGGTCGGAGCGAGAGGTGCGGGAGGCGGAGGCACGGAGGGCGGCCGCCACCCAGGCGGCACGGGAGGAGGAGGCGGCGAAGGCACTCGCCGATGCCACAGCCAGGGCCCAAGCAGAGGCTGCGGCGGCGGCGGGGGAGGTATTGATGGTCACCCCGCTGCGCGTCATGGCGCCTGGGGACATGGAGCCCTCGCCAGCGGGAGCCAGCGGCGACCAGCCAGGGCTGGGGGGAAGCGACGACGTCATCATCCTGGAGAGGGCGCCGGTGCCGACCCGGCCAACTGGGGCGGCTCAAGGCGGCCGGCCTGATCCGCCGCCTGCACAGTCGGCGAGGGGCGAGCCGGCCGTGAGGGCTGAGATGGCGGTCCGGATTCCGTCGAGCCGGCGCGCAGGGAAGGCCGCGTCGGAGCCACAGAAGGCCGCGTCGGAGCCGCAGCCGGCCGTGGGCTCCAGCTCGTCGGCCCGGGATGCGGAGGCGGCCAGCGCTACCTTGGGGTGGACGCCAGGCGGAGGGACGGCCGTGGTGAATGTGGCTGCACAGGACGTCCGGACCCGGCTCCAGGGCCAAGCTGCGGCGCTGAGGCAGTTCACCGACGAGTTCCTCGCGACGCGGGCGGCCATCCGGGTTAGTATTCCCATCTTGCTTCTTCTTGATCTTGATTTCTTCTTGATCTTGATTTCTTCCGTGGGGGTGTGACACCCAAGTTTTTATTTGGATTTTTCAAAAGATTTTATTTGACTTGAGGGGAGTGATTTAAATTTTTTTTTTCTTCAAGAGAACTCTCACTCTCAAATATTTTTCTTTATGGCAAAAGTTTTATTTGGATTCAACCAAGATCTATCTTTGGTCTTGGAGGTTCTTGCTTTTCACTTGGACTCAAGACAAAATATTTTCATTTGGGAAATGGCTTTTGAAAATTTCCTTGAAATTTGCACTATGGCTTTTGGAAAATCCTTTGCCACTTTGAACAATTCCTTCTTGCCATGGCCTTAGTGCAAATCCCCTCTCCTAACCCTTTCCTCACCTTTGGATCATGATTTGCATCAAATCCAGCAAGTTGAACCTCCCCATGTGATTATTTCCATTTATATTGTATTCAAATAAATTTCTGCCTTCTTTCCTAGCATTTGGAGAGTTACAAAGGAACTCCATTTTCTGTTTTGATTTTTTCCACCAAACCTTTTTCCCCTCCTAGTCCTTTGAACCCTCAACCTAGAACCATGAAGATCCACTAGTCTTCAGTTCAAAATTTTCAAACTACACCTGCTGCAAGTTTGGACCAGATTTGTCAAATTTGGTGAAATTCATTCAAAACCTTCTCCAAAAATTCCAAGTAAAATCAGGCAGCCTCTGGGTGCATTGAGTGGTCATCTCACCAAGTTACAGCTCCAGAAAAATTTATCTCATAGCCAAAACCTTCTGTCGAACACCTGCAGTGCACTGTCTATGTCAAGTTCAGAAAATTCAGAGATTCAGTCAGTGGCTTGCTGTCGTTTTCTTCAGAGAAGGACATCGATCTCGCCAGTACCACCACGTCGCCTTGCTCCTCGTCCCCGCCCTCTTGTTCCTGCACCGCACGAACGCCTGGCGCCTTGCGGGCGTCGGCGACGAGCAGCAGAAGGTGCGCCGCCCCGTGACCGACGCCGGCAGCGGCTTTGCGGACGCCAGCGGGAGACACGGCGCCGACGATGCCACCCAGCGCCGCCCAAACCACTGGAGCCCGCCGCGTGGCCTTCCACTCCCCCGAATGCGCTGCCGCTCTCGTCGTGAACCGCAGGGCGCGGAGCGTGCTCTCTGCCGCCGTTGAGCCCGTGCGGTCACCTCACCGTGGACCGACGCCATTACGCCAAGACCATCTCCGTTTAGCTGTGGAACGACTCCAGTAACCTCCACTGATGCTGCCTGGCCGCTCAAACCACCTGCCAATCCACTGCTCCGCTGTAATCGCTCGCCGGAGATTCTCCGTTCACGGCCACCCCGTCGATCTGCCTATAAATAGAGGCCCCGAGCTTCAACTCGAGCACCCACCATCCCTGCACTCCCCCTAGAGCAAGCCTAGCCACTGGTAGAGCCCCGAGGAGGTCTCCTTCCTCGACTCCGGCCGCCGCGACCCGCCACGGGATCCAGCCCGATTCGCCCCCGTGTGCGCTCCTCCGCCTCCATTCTCTTGCCAGTAGCTTCACCTTGCATCCCTCGTTCTGACCCGCGCCTCAATTCGTAGTTTGCAGCCCTCCACCGGAGTTCCCCATCCTCACCCGAGCCGCCGTCCGCCGGAGATAGTGTCGCCGTCGATGTGGTGCTCCCTGTTGGACGAGTCCACCACCCACCGACGCGGAAGAAGACGCTGAAGCTCTTGGTACCCTTCGTTTCTCCTAACTCGCCGTGGTTCGACGCCGGCGTCCACCGCAGTCTTCGGGCGCCGGCGAGCTTTTTAAACCTGACAGGTGGACCCCGCCTGTCAGCCTCTATTCTATTCTCCTTCGAACCGTTTTCTGTTGGCGCCTTCGGGCAAATACGTTTTCTCCTTTGCGCTTGCGCATTCCCAACCGAAGTGTTTTCTGTTTTCTCAGTTAAAACCCTGGAACCTTTCTGTTTCATTACAGATAGGTCCCTGGACAGAAACCTTTATAACTTTTTAATAAAAAGGAATTTTTGAGTGATTCTTTTTCTGACAATCTTCAAATTTTGTCTAGTTTTTTATGGGATTTATTTGAAAATTATTTGGAAAAGTTTCTGTGCAAGTGTTGGTTTTCACGTTAGTACCCGTTTCGTGATTGCCGTAGGTTCCGGGAGAGGTGAAGGAGCCGCGAACTTCGCCGAGCTAGACTCCGACTTCTCCAAACCAGGCAAGCATGTTTTGAACATTTGATATGACAGGTGTTTTGCATGTTCGCGTGAAAGTTTGTGCATGGCATATGAGTGTCGGTAAATACCTCGTTGCTTGTAAGGCAACGACCCGGTTGTTCCAAAGTCGCGATGATCTCTGATGAGAGATGGCCTAATCATGTGGTGACATGAAGGGCAGTAAGGTGGTACTGTTGTAGCATACCAGCCTTGCGTCATCCGACTTTCTCCGACGTTAACGTGGTTGGAGCCACGTTATCGTTCCTTTCCCGCATGTTCCAAAGTTGCGATGATCTCTGATGAGAGATGGCCTAATCATGTGGTGACATGAAGGGCAGCAAGGTGGTACTGTTGTAGCATACCAGCCTTGCGTCATCCGACTTTCTCCGACGTTAACGTGGTTGGAGCCACGTTACCGTTCTTTCCCCTTTCCGTGCTACCACATGCCTCATTGCCAGGATGCGGTTTAGTAAGGTGGTAACCTCTTTCCGTGTACACACCAAACAGAGAGGCCGGGATGATGGTACCTTGGCCCAGGATTAAAGCCAGTCATCCGGTCAGGGGGCATGGGTGTTTCCGGTTGGGACCGAGAGGGGGGGCACCCCCTTAGAGCGCGCGTATAGAAATTTGATCCCATGCTACGCGAGGTTGTAGCCTCCCCGTCTCAAGGTTTTTCTTGAACGTCGCCGAGGGTGATCCCTGGCTTCGGATGGTTGAATTGGGTGTGTACTGGTTAGACGTGTTTCTTCCAAAACACCGTAGACGGAACTAGTCCCCGTGACTACTGAAATCCGTTGGCTGTGGTTAAGTACAAACTCTGCAGAGTCAATTCTTTCCAAATCATCGTATCCATGATCAAGTAGTGTAAACATTATATCCATATCTATCCACGTGGAAAACTTGTCCCCGGTGAACAAGCTCAAGTGGTAAATCCAGTTTTATTGTTACTCCTGTGGATGGACTAACTTTATATTTGTCGCATGCTTGTGATAATTTATGTTCCCGAACGATTGTATTAGTGAGCTGTGATATAAGCCCTTTATGTGACGTCGCGCAGACGTCCGACTGTGGCGTGTACTTGTTTCTTACTTCAAATATAAGCCCTTTATGTGGTGTCGCCTCGACGCCCGACTGTGGAATTATTATTCCGCATTTTCCGCTCGAGGAGTCTTTCAGACACTCGTTTGGCATCCGCATTATTATTCCGCATTTTCCGCTCGAGGAGTCTTTCAGACACTCGTTTGGCACCAGTATTATTGTTCCGCATTTTCCGCTCGAGGAGTCTTTCAGACACTCGTTTGGCACCAGTATTATTATTCCGCATTTTCCGCTCGAGGAATCTTTCAGACACTCGTTTGGCACCTGTATTATTATTCCGCATTTTCCGCTCGAGGAGTCTTTCAGACACTCGTTTGGCACCAGTATTCTATTCTGCAGTTTCCGCTCGAGGCGTCATTCAGACCCTCGTTTGGCACCCAGTATTTATTATCTCTATGTCTGATCGCACTGTTTAACTTGTTCATGTGCTTCATGTTCACATTTGTTATACCTTATGTCCGAACTGTCTTGCGAGTGCTTTCATAGTACTCACCTGGCTTGTTGGTTTGGCCAGATGTTGACGAAGGCGATCTCTTGGATGAAGAGTTTGATAGCGCGTCCGATGCCTAGAGGAGTCCTAGTCAGTCCTGCGCGATCCCGGATTTTGGTCACTTGTTTTGTATACGCTTCCGCCACCCGCAATAAGTCTTCTCGAGCCCCACTCCGACGCTCGAAGAGTTGTAGTCTTCTGGAATCATATCACTCGCTTCGCTATGATATTTCCACCACCGTTATTATCGTGAGTTAGTAGTTTGCCACCCTATCCGCCATCTTGTTTTAGCGGCGTGCATGTAATAAATTGTTGGGCAGTCTCTGCTCAACCTTGTATTATATTTAGTACTCCTGGTATTTTTCTTCTGTGACCAAGATATTGTCTACCAGTGAGAAGGAATTCTTCCTCGCTGGTCCGTAAAAGGGATTGGTCTCTCAATAATTATTTTATTGAAAAACCGGTCGTGACAAGCTTGGTATCAGAGCCAGGCTGACTGTAGGAAGCCACTAGGTGCGATCGCTAATCGGTTATTAGCGTTTTTGTGCTTTTTCAGCATTTTGCAATTGTAGCTATTTTCTGTTGGTCATCATAAATTTATGACATGACTACTACGAATTTTTGCCTACTTTTGTAGATGGCTGGCAGCAGCTGTGAGAACCGAGTGTTCACCAACGTGCCCGAGGGGTTTGTCAAGCTCCTCGTCTCCATCACCAAGCTCGCGATCGGGCCAGCAGCTCGCCCGGAGTTCACACTCTATCAACACAAGCTCAGTGACGACATGTCTATGCACCAAGCCGTGGTGCAGTTCAAGGGAGGACGATCTGCTGCTCGCCACTTCCGTTTTGTGGGAAGGGCCATGCCTACGGAGAGGCATGCCATGCAGATGGCTGCCCGCGAGGCGATAGCTCGCCTTCGGGACATCCTTCCTACGATGAAGACTCGTCGCTACTGCTACCTCCCATGCCATGTGCCCTACACCAGCCACTATGCGTTCGCCTGCCATCGGGGAGAAAGAGATGAAGCCATCGAGATGGTTGTGGAGTATCTCAAGGCTCTGGAGGAGTCTTTCGACAACCTCGTAGATGATCTTGTGGCTGCCCGCATGGACTTAGTCCGGGGCGGTCCTGCCAGCAGGAAGGAGCTTCTCCACACGGCGCCGCCTCTAACATTCGTCTCGTCTTCAGCCTCTTATGCACCGGCCGTTTTGGCCACTGCTCGCCGTCTGCCTACCACTGAGGAGTTCGACCGAGTCATCGCTCCTACTCCAGTCAGAGCCGCACCGCCTGCCGCACGCGCTCTACCACCAGTCGCCCCCGCACCATCACCGCAGCGCAGCGTCACGCGCCAGGAGCCAGCTAGAGAGGAGGTGGAGGTTGACTCTCCTGGACCGCTGAGCCTTGCCATCGGCAAGGGGAAGGAGATCTTCACCATCTCCGACTGAGAGCACCGAGTAGCCGCGTATTATGTCTGCCTGTATGATGTGCTGTTTATTTCTGTACGCTAGTTTGTATTGGTGTGTTTGCTGCCTTCCGGAGTAGTACGCTAGTTTTAAATAACATGTCAGGATTGTGTACGCGCATCCTGAGTGCTGTATCTTGTGTTTGCTTTTCGCATGTAAGTTTTATGTTAAGCAGCCCTTCTCCGTGCAAAATCATTTGTGTTTCTTTGAAAACCTTGAAGCCTTTTTATTATTGCCTTTGCGAGATTTTTCTTGTGCTACACAGTTTTTCTCATGGGGTTTGCAAATAATACCCCAAACTGGAAAAATGTCTCGCCCGTGGACTCGCTCCATGCCCAATCAGCCAGAAGAGGTTTACGGGACACAGACCAGCAACAATTTCACTCAGGGTCAGTCCAGCCAACAGGACAGCGAAGCAGCACTGTCTCAAGTATGCCGTCTCTTCGAGCAAAGCCAGCAACAGCACCAAGAGATGATGAACCATGTCATCAATACGGGAAACCACCGTGAACCCTATCAACCACATTCCAAGTTATCTGAGTTACAGAAGACTCGCCCCTCAACTTTTGCTCACACCGACAGACCACTGGAAGCCGACGATTGGCTTCGTGAGATTGAAAGGAAACTGATTATTGCTCAGTGCTCAGATCATGAGAAGGTGCTTTATGCACCACACTATCTTACTGGAGCAGCCGCAGCATGGTGGGAAAACTTCCTACACATGCATCCCAGGGAACACAACATCACCTGGGAAGAGTTCAAGGAAGGCTTCCGTGGGGCACACATCCCCAGGAGCATCCTAAAGATCAAGAAGAGAGAGTTTGATGACCTGAAGCAAAGAGGCATGTCAGTGACAGAGTACAATGGTCAGTTCACCCAACTGTCTCATTATGCCTACGACGAGCACATGACAGAAAGCAAGAAGATGGAAAAATTCCTGGACGGCCTGGCTCCAGCGCTAAGATGCCAACTGATTGTACACACCTTTCCGGATTTTAAGATGCTGGTGGACAAGGCCATCACCTTGGAGAATGAGCGCCGTAGTCTGGAAGATATCCGCAAGCGGAAGAGGGACAAGACGACTCTTGCCCGCAGCAACCGAGGCAAGACTGAGGTCCCAAGGACAGACACAAGATGTTGACGAAGGCGATCTCTTGGATGAAGAGTTTGATAGCGCGTCCGATGCCTAGAGGAGTCCCAGTCAGTCCTGCGCGATCCCGGACTTGTTTTGTATACGCTTCCGCCACCCGCAATAAGTCTTCTCGAGCCCCACTCCGACGCTCGAAGAGTTGTAGTCTTCTGGAATCATATCACTCGCTTCGCGATGATATTTCCACCACCGTTATTATCGTGAGTTAGTAGTTTGCCACCCTATCCGCTGTCTTGTTTTAGCGGCGTGCATGTAATAAATTGTTGGGCAGTCTCTGCTCAACCTTGTATTATATTTAGTACTCCTGGTATTTTTCTTCTGTGACCAAGATATAGTCTACCAGTGAGAAGGAATTCTTCCTCGCTGGTCCGTAAAAGGGATTGGTCTCTCAATAATTATTTTATTGAAAAACCGGTCGTGACAGGGGGCGCGTCAGCGCACCCACTGGGTGTAGTCCCCGAGTTCCAAGTCGGCTGCTGAGCAGGCGGCTTGGAACTTCTTGGTGGATTTGCCTTTGCTATTTTTGTTCTTACTTCAGTCTTCTGTCCATCTTGCAGGACTACCACAACCTTCGAGCGGCCGCCTTCAACTCCCAGGCTCGGGAGTTGACTCAGAAGACCGCCGACCTTACTGAGAGCCGAGGTACGTGCTTTGTTCTTTATCTCATGTGGGGGCGCGTCAGCGCACCCACTGGGTGTAGTCCCCGAGATTCGGGCCGACTGCTGAGCAGTCGGGTCGGATCTTCCTTGACGACTTCTTCTTACTGTTCTTTCTTTTTCTGCCGTCCCTGCAGCGGCCAATGCCAGTCTGAGCGCACAGCTGGGAGAGTCTCAGACTGCCCTTCGTGCCGAGGATGCCGAGCTCGCCGCCTTGGTGCAGGAGCGCGACCGCCTGGTCAAGAAGCTGGCCGACCAGGAGGAAGGCCACAAGGCGGCCCTGAAGGTGGTGCAGGACCGCGAAGCCGCCCTCCAGGCCGAGTACGAGACGGAGGCGGCTGGCTGAGCTGAGGCCAGGTAGACTCTGGTCTCTGGCTATGGCCAGATCGAAGATCTGGTTGACGGTAAGCCGCCTACCTCTTCGTCCTTTCTTACCATCTGCCACTTTGGCTCTTTTTCTGATTTGGTGTTCTTTTATCCTTTCTTCTTCTTTCTTGCGCAGAGTATTTCCCTGGCTATTCTACTGCCGCCAACCAGACCATCGAGGTCCGTCGCCAAGCGTGAAGGCAGGCTGGCTTTGAGATCTCGCCAACCGCCGGCCGCTCACTGGAGGAACAGCTCCTGGCGATCCAGGCCCGCATCCAGCCGGCTCACCGACTGCTCCGCCGGCTTCAGTGTGCCGGGGCGCAAGTCTTGGCCGCCCTCTGGCCCGGCCAAGTGGTTCCTCGCACCCCCAGTCGGACTGCCGACTGGCTGGAGGTGGCAGTCGGCCGCTTCGAAGCTTGGAAGGCCTCGGCGGCTCGCTCCGGTGCCAGGCGGGCGCTGGAGTTGGTCAAGGCCTGGTATCCCGGCCTGAGCCTGGACCAGCTGGCTACCTGGCGGCAGCAAGCCGACACGGAGCTGGAGCCGGCGCGGCCGGCCATCATCCGGCGGGCTTCGGCAATCGCCGACTACACCGACACCAGCGTCTTCGCCCCCGAGGTGGACGACAACGGTGTTGCCCAGCCGGAGGAGTGGTTTGGTCTGAACCCGGCGGACAGCGAAGACTCGACTGAGGAGATCGACTCCAGCGACGAGGGTGGAGAAGAGGAGGAGGAGGATGGTGAAGACGCCGAGCCGGCTGGTGGAGCCGCCGGCCAGCCTCAGCCTGACCGCACCTCCAGCACCACGTCGCGCGCGAGTGCGTCGCCTGCCGTGGGTGGTGATCAAGCCGAGACCCGCTAGGCAGCCACTCCTTCAGCCGGCGAGGCCGCCTTCACCGACCAGCTCGGCCTCCGCATCGCGCCTTAGTCTGCTTTCTTTTGTTTTCCTGTCTAGTTACTTTTGGAACAAAGTTTGGTTAAGTCTGCACAATTCCACCCACTGGGTGTATTCGAACTTATGTCTGTTGCCAACCCGTTGGGGGCTTTATGTGTATATATAACTTATGCATTTGGCCTTTCCTTGTACTTTTGCTTTTTGTCCTTCTGCTGTTTCCTTTGCCGCCCTCCCTTGGTTGCCGCCTCCCCAGTCCAACAGTTGCTCTGCAATCTGTAGCTGGAGGAGTACTTGGCCGATTGGAGGGGGAAGTACTTTAGCTTTGCTGGACTAAAGCTAAGTGTTGAGGAAGCCGGCCAGCCGGCTGTTTTGACAGCCGGCAGGCATGTTTGGAGGCCGTCTCTTTGCTATATAGGTTCGTTGGTCCTTAGCCATTTTTCGTGTGGGCATCCTTTCTACCTTGCCTCTTGCTAGTCGGACAGTCGTTTCTTCGAGCTGCGACTTTCAACAAGAGGGGACTCGGGAGCCGGCACACTACTTTTCTGACTTCAGGTAGAACTTTCAATATAGCTCAAGGCGGCCGGTCCCCGGGCCGACTAGTCGAACCCGGTGCCAGACAAGAATTCAAATGTAATAATACATTCATGGATATGACACTTGTCATTCATAAATAAACAAAGGCAGTCCCTGAGTACTGTTCAGGGGGCCTGTTGGTTTGTACTTAATACAAAAAGGGAGCGTGATATATACTGCTTTTCAACTGTAAAATCGTCTTAGGAGGTTTGCATTCCATGGTCGCTCCGACTCCTTGCCGGAGTCGTCTCTCTTGCGTGCTCTTGGTTTTTGCGCGTCGATCAAGTAGTAGGAGTCGTTGCTGAGTGCCTTGCTGACGACGAAGGGGCCTTCCCAAGGGGCTGAGAGCTTGTGCTGGCCGGCTATTCGCTGGATCAGCCGGAGCACAAGGTCGCCCTCTTGGAAGGATCTTGGCTTGACCTTGCGGTTGTAGTAGCGACGCAGCCCTTGCTGGTAGATGGCGGACCGGCTGAGTGCTAACAGCCAGCCTTCTTCCAGTAGGTCGACGCCGTCTTCTCGTGCTTCCTTGGCCTCCTCCTCCGTGTAGATGGTGATCCGAGGCGAGTCAAACTCGATGTCTGTTGGGATGACGGCCTCGGCACCATACACAAGGAAGAATGGAGTGAAGCCGGTTGACTTGTTGGGTGTAGTGCGCAGACTCCAAAGGACAGCCGGCAGCTCATCGAGCCAGCAGCCGGCCGATCATTCCAGTGGTACAACCAGTCGGGGCTTGATGCCGGAGAGGATGAGTCCATTTGCTCGCTCGACCTGGCCGTTTGACTGCGGGTGGGCAACGGACGCTAAGTCCAGTCGGATGCCCTGCGTCGCGCAGAAACGTGCCAGTGCTCCTTTGGCGAAGTTCGTGCCGTTGTCGGTGATGATGTTGTGCGGCACGCCGTACCGAGTAGTGATGTTGGTGATGAATGTCACGGCAGTCGGCCCGTTCAGCTTCTTAATCGGCTTTGCTTCGATCCACTTTGTGAACTTGTCCACAGCGACCAGTAGATGTGTCAAGCCGCCGCGGGCTGTCTTGAAAGGGCCCACCATGTCCAGTCCCCAGACGGCAAAAGGCCAGGTGAGGGGAATGGTCTTGAGTGCAGAAGCCGGCAGGTGTTGCTTGGAGCTAAAAACTTGGCATCCTCTGCAGCTCTTGACTATTTCTTTAGCATCCTCCAAGGCAGTCGGCCAGAAGAAACCATGGCGGAAAGCCTTGGCCACGAGGGATCTTGAGGCGGCGTGATGGCCGCATTCGCCTTGGTGGATGTCTTTGAGGATTGCCACTCCTTTTTTTGGCTCGACGCAACGCTGGAAGACTCCAGTAACGCTGCGCTTCACGAGCTCCCTGTTGATTATTGTATATGCTGCGGCTCGTCGTTGCACTAGTCTTGCTGCGATCTCATCAGCCGGCAGCTCTCTGCTGACTAGGAACTTGAGGATGGGCTGGGCCCATGACGGAGCTGTGACTTCTTCTTCTGTTAATGTGGCCACCATGACTCGGGTGGGTGGGTTGGGTGGCGCTGAATTGGAGTCGGCCACCGCTTCCTGTGTCGTTGCAGTCCCCGGGCCGACTGCTGCAGTCCCCGGGCCGGGTTCTGAAGTCCCCGGGCCGGGTGCGACTACGGCAGTCCCCGGGCCAGTTGTCGAAGTCCCCGTGCCGCCTGCGGGGTTTCTCCAGTCGGATCCGGCTGTATCTGGCGCAGGTGGTACGAAGATGGAATCCGACTCTAGAGACGGCCTTATGGACGGCTTGAGGAGGCGCTGGAGGGAGACGCCAGTCGGTATGGCTTGTCGGGTGGAGCCGATCCGTGCTAGGGCATCTGCTTGGTCGTTGTCGGCCCTTGGCACGTGGAGGAACTCGCACCCCTCGAAGTATCCGCTGATCTGCTGGACGAGGAATCGATAACTCGCTATGTTCGCGTCCTTGGCGTCCCAGTCGCCAGACGATTGCTGGACCACCAAGTCTGAGTCGCCGTAGCACAGGATCCGGCGTATGCCAAGCTCTTTGGCTAGCCGGAGCCCGTGTACGAGCGCCTCGTACTCGGCCACGTTGTTGGAGGCGGCGAAGTGGATCTGCAGCGTGTACTTGAGCTTGTCGCCTTTGGGAGAGGTGAGGACGATGCCGGCTCCCAAGCCGGTGCGCATCTTGGACCTGTCAAAGTGCATCCGCCAATGGGTAGAGTCGGGAGCCGGCGGTAGGTACTGGGTCTCGGCCCAGTCGACGAGGAAGTCGGCCAATGCTTGCGACTTGATGGCGGTGCGGGGTTGGTAGAAGATTGTGTAGGGCGCCAATGCAATGGCCCATTTTGCCACCCGGCCGGATGCATCCCGGCTGCCTATGATCTCGGCGAGCGGGGCAGTGCATACGACCGTGATGGGGTGCTCTTGGAAGTAGGGCTTCAGTTTCTTGGCAGCGAAGTACACCCCATAGCACATCTTCTGGTAGTGCGGGTAGTTTTGCTTTGAGCTGGATAGCACTTCGCTGAGATAGTACACCGGCCTCTGGACTAGCTGGGCTCGGCCTTCCTCCGGGCGCTGGACCACAACAACAGTGCTGAAGACTCGGCTAGTCGCGGCGATGTAGAGGAGCATGGGCTCCATCTCAGTCGGCGCCGCCAGGACAGGCGGAGTGGTCAGCATTTTCTTCAACTCATGGAAGGCTTGGTCGGCTTGGTCGTTCCACTCGAAGTGAGTGGACTTCTTCATGAGTCGGTACAGGGGGAGAGCCTTCTCTCCTAGCCGGCTGATAAAACGATTCAGGGAGGCTAAGCAGCCAGTGAATTGCTGCACATCTCGCAGTTTGGTGGGAATCTCCATCCTCTCGATGGCCTTGATCTTGACAGGGTTGCATTCGATGCCGCGTTCGGAGACCAGGAAGCCCAGCAGCTGGCCGGCTGGCACTCCGAACACGCACTTCTCGGGGTTTAGCTTGATTTGGAATCGGCGCAAGTTGGTGAATGTTTCTTTCAGGTCTTCCAGCAGGGTACCGCGCTTCTCTGTCTTCACCACAATGTCGTCTACATAGACGTGGGCATTTCTGCCGAGTTGTTTCAAGAGGCATTTCTGCATGCAACGCTGAAAAGTGGCACCGGCATTCCTCAAGCCGAATGTCATAGTCAGGTAGCAGAAAGCTCCAAAGGGTGTGATGAAGGCAGTCTTCAGGCGGTCAGCTGGGTCCAACTTGATCTGATGGTACCCTGAGTACGCATCCAAAAAACTTAACAGCTCGCATCCGGCTGTGGAGTCTATCACTTGGTCAATCCGTGGCAGAGCGAACGGATCCTTTGGGCAGGCCTTGTTCAGACTGGTGTAGTCTATACACATACGCCACTTGTTATTCTTCTTCAGAACCAGAACTGGGTTGGCAAGCCACTCTGGAAAGAACACTTGCATGATAAAGCCAGCGGCAAGGAGCCGGGCTATCTCTTCTCCCACAATTCTTCGCTTCTCTTCTGACAGTCGGCGGAGGGGCTGCTTGACCGGCTTCGCATCAGCTCGGACATGTAATTTGTGCTCGGGGAAATCCTTGGGGACACCCGGCATGTCCTTTGGGGACCATGCAAAGATGTCTCGATTCTCACGGAGGAAGTCGACGAGCTCGCCTTCCTATTTACTGTCCAAGTTCGCTCCAATGACAGCGAACCTCTCCGGGTTCTCCGGGTCCAGAGGTATCTTCTTCGTCTCTTTGGCAGGCTGGAAGGAGCCCTGCGCATCACAATCCTTGGGGTTGGGGGACAAGGCCGGCTGCTTGCCGGCCATGGCCACAACCCGTTCCAACATCTTCTTCTCTTCTGCCACCACGAGGGACTCGGCCAGCCGGCTACTGGCCATGGCGCACTCAACGGACTTCTTGTAGTCGCCGGCTACCGTGATGAACCCCTTCGAGATCGGCATCTTCATCTTCAGGTAGGCGTAGTGGGGCACAGCCATGAACTTGGCCAGAGCAGGTCGGCCAAGCAGTGCATGATAGGGGCTCTCCAAATCCACTACCTCGAACCATATTGCTTCCCGGCAGAAATGATCTTTGTCTCCGAAGAGAACATCCATTTTGATCTTGCCGACTGGAGAGCAAGACAGGCCGGGGACGATACCATGGAAGACGGTGCGGCTCGGCATGAGCTGCTTTGCTTTGATGTTCAGCTTCTCCATGGTATCGCGGTATAGTATGTTGATACTGCTTCCGCCGTCTATCAGGACGCGGGAAAATCTGGCTGCTCGCCTCTCCGTCGCGAGGGTGACGTCTAAGACCATTGCATAGGAGCCAGGCGAAGGCATCACCTCTGGGTGGTCAGCCTGGCTCCAGCTGATCGGCTTCTCTGACCAGTGCATGAACTCGGGGGTGCTGGAGGCGACTGCATTCACTTCTTGATGCTGTCGGCGTCGACTGCGCTTGTCGTCGGCTTGACTGGTGAAGACGACGTAGGCGGCGTGCTCTTCGGGAAATTCGTCTTGGATGGCGCCGACTGCCGGCCGAGCCGCCGGCTGCTGGGGAGCTGGAGGCGGCGGGCCGGGAGGCGGAGGCGGCAACATTCCCTTGCCCTTGGTGATGCGGGTGAGCCAATGGCATTTCCGGGTTGTGTGGTTGGACGGCTTCGCGCCGCTGTGGAATTTGCAGGGGGCATCAAGAGCCTGCTTGTAGGAGAAAGCCGGCTGCCAAGGCGGCCGGCCGCCCTTCTTCTTGGGAGCGGGCCGTTCTTCGGGCTGCTCATCTTCAACGGTGGCCACTTGCCGACTGGAGGAAGTCGGCATGGGACCCTTGCGCTTGTGGTCGTTCTGGTAGGGGCGCCGATTAGGGTCACCAGCCGGCGTCTTGGGAGCCGGAGCAATCACTTTCCCCGAGGCGTCCACTCGGAGCTCCGTTTTCATTGAGGAGTCAGCTGTGGCGTACTTGTCCGCGATGACCAGCAACTCATCGAGGGTAGCCGGCTCGTCGCAGAGGAGTCGGTGCTTGAGGAGGGTGCCCTCTCGGCACCCGGCGGTGAAGTACTCGATGGCCTGGACCTCATGCACCCCCTCGCAGGAGTTGCGGAGCTCGGCCCACCGCGTGAGGTAGTCGCGGGTCGACTCGCTGGGCCCTTGGAGGCAGAGGGAGAGCTGGCGAGGCTTGGGAGGCCGCTTGTAGGTGCTAGTGAAGTTGCGGACGAAGACTTCTGTGAAGTCCAGCCAACTGTTGATGCTGTAGGGCTTGAGGCTGTTGAGCCATGTGCGCGCCGTGCCCTGCAGCATGAGGGGGACATACTTCACGGTGACTCGTCGATTGCCGTTGGCTATCCTGACGGCTGTGGAGTAGTCGATGAGCCAATCTTCCGGCTTCACTGAGCCGTTGTACTTGGGCGTGTCTCTGGGGAGCGAGAACCCTTTGGGGAAGGGCTCGTCGCGGATGCGGGGGCCAAAGCACAGCGGGCCGACATCGTCTTCTTCTTCTAACGCCAAGGATCGAGCAAGGCAGTCGATCCTGTGGCGGGCGTCATTCTCGCCGACTCCTTCTCGGCGGCTGAGTCGGTCGCCAAGAGTCGGGTGTGTGATAGGCGGCGGAGTGAGGCGTCTTTCTCTTCGAGGCGGGGGAGGAGGCAGATTTCCTTGGTGTTCAACCGCTCGAGGGCGGCCTTCCGCGTCGCGCTCGATAGTGATGCGAGTCCGGCTACGGCTGGCAGCCGGCTCCTTGTCTTTCTTCTGGCGCGCGCCGCTCGCAGTCGGCGACCGGGACGTCGCGGCGTGCTCCCGGCGCGGGGGATGACTATCAGCACGGGCGCCGGCTTCGTGCCGTTCTGCAGCCGCGTCGATCAGCTGCTGGATCCGTCTTGCCATGTAGGGGAGCTCATCGGCTCCCAGCCCATTGAGCTCTTCTGCAGCCGCTTGAGCGGCTCGCAGATTCTCGAGCGGGGTGGCGTAGACGGGGCGATCTGCCCCCAGCATGCTGGCGACGGCCGCGCCGCGCTTTTGGACGAAGCCGGCTCGGCTCGGGCCGCTAGGCGGCGGCGTATCGAAGGCGGCGCGGTCGACTTCGCGCTGGTGGGCCTCGGTGAGGCGTCTCATTGAGGCTATCTTCTGGCCCTCCGCGATGAGGGCGAGGCGGCGTGCCTCCAGGGTCTCGGCGTCGGCATCGGCCGGGATGGGGACGGAGAGGTCATGCATTGCCGCTTGCAGGGCGTCGTGGGCGTTCTCGCCCGAGTTGGCGACGTGGCTGATGACCAGCACTTCGGTGATAGCGCTGCTGCCGCTGTCAGCTCGAGGGAGGGGGTCGTCGAACACCACCACCTCGGAGGGGTAGGCGTCAAGCGATGCAGTGTCGGAGTCGACAAGCATCGGGTCGGTGGAGCCGACCGACTCCATGTCTGCAGCGGGCTCGCTGGAGACGTGAAGCTGGTCGAGGAGGCTGACGAGGCGGCTCTCGGGGTAGTCAGTGCCTGCGTGGGACGCAGGCTCGTCGGAGATGCGAGTCTCGCCGAGCAGATCGGCGAGGCAGCTCGCAGCGCAGGCGTCGTCGACGCCTTGCAGCGCGTCGAGGCAAACGCCATCGGGCGCAGCAGGCTGGCTGCGCTCGCAGGGGAGGAAGAGGGTTCCCGTCCAGAACAGGTCTCCGGACGACGGTGCACCTGGCCCCACGGTGGGCGCCAAATGTCGGGTGGTTGGTGCGACATATGCCAACGGATGGCTTATCATTGTGGGTGCCAATAAGACGTCGCCGGTGCCTGGAAACGGGATGAGGCGAAGACATGCACGCCGGCGGATCTTACCCAGGTTCGGGGCTCTCCGAGGAGATAACACCCCTAGTCCTGCTCTGCGGGGTCTCCGCATGATCACTAGATCGGTGAAAGTAGCTACAATCGCTCCTAGAGCTGTTGGGTTCAAGGGAGAAGAAGAACAAGGCTAGCTCTCTCTCCCCTCTATCTATGGTGTGTGTGCTATGCTTAGAAGCCAACCCTTTGCATGGGTGCTCCGGGGGGTTTATATAGGCCTACCCCCCGGGGGTACAATGGTAATCCGGTTGGGCGCTGGTCCCAGCCGTCAGTGTCTACGCTCGCCGGCTTCTCCGCCGGCTGTTGGGTCCCGCCGACTGGTGGGTCCCGCCGGCTGCCGGCTTCTTGGTCGACAGGCCGGCCCCACCGCCTAGGGTCTTGTCGGCGGCTGCTTACTGTAGCCTCGCCTCTGATGACGAGGGCTTTGTCGAGGTAAGCGTGGCTACAGTGGGCCGCCTCGGGGGCTCTCACTGTAGCCTCACCTCGTCTTGTCTCCTTAATGGGGCTCCTGCTTCGAGGAAGGGAGTAGCCGGCTTTTGGGGGTCGGCTACGCCCTTGGCCGACTGGGAAAGGCCGGGCCGCCTCCACGCCTCTCTCTGGCTGAAGGGGCCCGCCGCCCGTGGGCCATACGGGAGTCTGTCGTGGATGACGTTGAGGCTAGCATGGCTACAGTGCCGAGCCGCACGGGAGACGGCCGTCCCGTACGGCCTACTGTAGCCATGCCCGCCTCGGGCTTCGGGGGTAGTGGGCCGCACTGTGGCCACACCCCGTCTTGTCACCGTTATGTGGGAGTAGCTTTGGTGGTTGTGGTCTCGTTTGGCTTCTTGGAGTCGGCGTTCTTCTTGGCCGGCTTCTTGGAGTCGGCTACCCCGTAGTCGTCCCGGGGAGAGGTTGCTGAGGCTGGGTCGCCTTCCGGGAGTCGGCTTCAGAGGTAGCCGGCCAAGGAAGGCGGCCCAATGCTTGGAGTGCTTGGAGGCCTGAAGGCCTGATAATTTTTTCAGAAGAACCAGGGGCAGTCGGTTAGGCTACCCGTGGCCATTTACTCCGACACCTCCATCGGGAAAGGCATCATTGGAGGGGGCGAGGCCGGCGCGCCGCCCCGTCCTCCTCTTCCCCGGGCACCACGACCTCGCCCACGGCCTCGCCCCCTCCCCCTTCCCCTCGCGGCCGGCTCCGCAACCGCGGGCTCAGGAGGAGGAGGGACGCGCTGTCGAGCGGCGACCCTCGCCGCCACCGTCGAGGGACCGGGGTTCCCCTTCTCCATGGCAGATGAGAGGAAGAAGCAGAAGCAGGAGGAGATAGAAGATAGAAGAGTGCGGAGTGCCATTCCCCCCTTTCCCTCTCCTTATAAAGGGGCGGGGTCGGGGCTAGGCCGCCCCGCTCAGCCAATCCAGCCATCGAGGGCGCAGGGAATCGGGACCGACCCGCTGCCCCAACCAGCGACGGCCCGGTTTCCCGCCTCCACAGCTCGCCACCTGCATGAAGGACGTGTGGCGAGCGTGCAGGGTCGAAAGGACGGGTGAGGCGACCGTTCCCCGCCCCGTGATCAGGGGGCGTGGGCGCCTTAATGACTGCGGCCGAGTCTATCCAGTAAATGAGCCGCGCCTCCACGCCTCCCTCTTTTTGGGACGGTGCGAGCCGCCTCTTTACCACGATGTGATGCATGCATGCGGGAACCGCCCCACGCATGCCGCCCACGTCACGCGCACCCCTCCACGTCGCGCATTCAACACGGGTCGTGGGGAAGCGCAGCAGACGGAAGATTACCGCGGTAAAAACCGCCCCTCCTGCCCGCGCACCGTTTTGGGCCTGGCCCAACAACGTGTCGCGCTTATGTGTGGCCCTGGCCCCGGGGCTCCTGTCGGTGTACAAAAGAAGGGGCGCACCTTTGTACCCCTTTACCCGTGCACGGACAGTCGGAGCCGCGCCTACGGCCGCAGCAAGCAGAACAGGGGAGGTGAACCGAGGTAAAAACCGAAGCCCAAGACAGCCAGAGCAATGCCAAGGCCGAGGCCACAAAAGAGCAGAGAGACGAAGCAGGTTCCCCCGGCAAGACCCTTGCCGGGGCAGCCTCCGCGGCCCCGGCAAGGCCCTTGTCGGGGCGGCTCGTCCAACACCAGTGGAGCGCACCACCCTTGAGCCCACGATCTCCAACACCATCAACCACGTTGGGCCAGGGCTCGGGAGGCACCTCCATGGTGGCATGCAGATCTTTGTGAAGACAAGGAATATTCAAGATCAGATGAGGATTAAAAGACAACGATCCTCAGCAAGATCCTTGCCGAGGGGAGCCACAAGACCCCCGACAAGATCCTTGTCGGGGACAACAGCACGCCACGGCGAGTTCCTTGCTGGGCCACCCGGCAAGGCCCTCGCCAAGGGCACCAGCAGGACCACCTCCAGGCCCGCACCAGCCAAGCCTCCACCGCCGTTCGCATGCAGCTGCGAGCCCAACCAGCTGGGCAGGCACCTGCATGGCAACATGCAGCTCCCAGGGCAACTCATCAAGCGCCTGCGTGGCGGCATGCAGATCTTCGTGAAGAATTTGCCACCGCACCACCTCAGCTGCCTGCCTGCCTACATGGCGCCGCATGCATCGCTGACCAGGGCGCGTGTCGAAGCAAGGAGGAGCGGCGACGGAAGGGATGGGCCTCGTTCCCGTCCCCAATAAAGCAAGGGGATACCTAAGCAATGCATTAAATGTGTCTTGTCCTCTAATACGAGCGATAAGCTCGTAGCACTGTACGCATTTCCACCTCCTGTGTGCCACTATGGCAGCCCCTTTCGACTATAAAAGGAGGCCCATGGCGTACTGGAGAAGGATTCGGCTTTTTGGAACGACCCAGCCACCGTAGCTAGCTGGGAGGCTCAAGAACACTCAATACATCCACCAAAGCAGGACTAGGGTTTTACGCATCCTCGCGGCCCGAACCTGGGTAAACGATCCTTTTGCTGATTACTAATCCTGCTCTTCTTGCAACCCTGCGCCCCGGCAACCGTAGTAGGGATTCTTGTGATCCCATAGGTGTCGTTTCCCGCCGACAACAACTTTGGTTTCTTGCCAAACCACAGTTCATAAGGCGTTGTCTCAACGGATTTCGATGGTGCCCTATTTAACGTGAATGCAGCCATCTCTAAAGCATAACCCCAAAACGATAGCGGTAAATCAGTAAGAGACATCATAGATCGCACCATATCTAGTAAAGTACGATTACGACATTTGGACACACCATTACGATGTGGTGTTCCGGGTGGCATGAGTTGCGAAACTATTCTGCATTGTTTCAAATGTACACCAAACTCGTAACTCAAATATTCTCCTCCACGATCAGATCATAGAAACTTTATTTTCTTGTTACAATGATTTTCCACTTCACTCTGGAATTCTTCGAACTTTTCAAATGTTCCAGACTTATGTTTCATTAAGTAGATATACCCATATCTGCTTAAATCATCTGTGAAGGTGAGAAAATAACGATACCCGCCGCGAGCCTCAACATTCATTGGACCACATACATCAGTATGTATGATCTCCAACAAATCAGTTGCTCGCTCAATAGTTCCGGAGAACGGTGTTTTAGTCATCTTGCCCATGAGGCATGGTTCGCAAGTACCAAGTGATTCATAATCAAGTGATTCCAAAAGTCCATCGGTATGGAGTTTCTTCATGCGCTTTACACCAATATGACCCAAACGGCAGTGCCACAAATAAGTTGCACTATCATTATCAACTCTGCATCTTTTGGCTTCAACATTATGAATATGTGTATCACTACTATCGAGATTTAACAAAAATAGACCACTCTTCAAGGGTGCATGACCATAAAAGATATTACTCATATAAATAGAACAACCATTATTCTCATATTTAAATGAATAACCGTCTTGCATCAAACAAGATCTAGATATAATGTTCATGCTCAACGCTGGCACCAAATAACAATTATTCAGGTCTAAAACTAATCCCGAAGGTAGATGTAGAGGTAGCGTGCCGACGGCGATCACATCGACTTTGAAACCATTTCCCACGCGCATCGTCAGCCAGTCTTCGCTTAATCCGTAGTCCCAGTTTCGAGTTGCAAATATTAGCAACAGAACCAGAATTAAATACCCAGGTGCTACTGCGAGCTCTAGTAAGGTACACATCAATAACATGTATATCACATATACCTTTGTTCACATTGCCATCCTTCTTATCCGCCAAATACTTGGGGCAGTTCCGCTTCCAGTGTCCAGTCTGCTTGCAGTAGAAGCACTCAGTTTCAAGCTTAGGTCCAGACTTGGGTTTCTTCTCTTGAGCAGCAACTTGTTTGATGTTCTTCTTGAAGTTCCCCTTCTTCTTCCTTTTGCCCTTTTTATTGAACTGGTGGTCTTGTTGACCATCAACACTTGATGCTCCTTCTTGATTTCTACCTCCGCGGCCTTTAGCATTGCGAAGAGCTCGGGAATAGTCTTATCCATCCCTTGCATATTATAGTTCATCACGAAGCTCTTGTAGCTTGGTGGTAGTGACTGAAGAATTCTGTCAATAACACTATCATCCGGAAGATTAACTCCCAGTTGAATCAAGTGATTGTTATACCCAGACATTCTGAGTATATGCTCACTGACAGAACTATTCTCCTCCATCTTGCAGCTGTAGAACTTATTGGAGACTTAATATCTCTCAATCCGGGCATTTGCTTGAAATATTAACTTCAACTCCTGGAACATCTCATATGCTCCACGACATTCAAAACGCTGTTGAAGTCGCGGTTCTACGCCGTAAAGCATGGCACACTGAACTATCGAGTAGTCATCAGCTTTGCTCTGCCAGACGTTCATAACATCTGGTGTTGCTCCTGCAGCAGGTCTGGCACCTAGCGGTGCTTCTAGGACGTAATTCTTCTGTGCAGCAATGAGGATAATCCTCAAGTTACGGACCCAGTCCGTGTAATTGCTACCATCATCTTTCAACTTTGCTTCAACGGAACAACAGCACGGGCCATCTATCTACAATCAACATAGACAAGCAAAATACTATCAGGTACTAAGCTCATGATAAATTTAAGTTCAATTAATCATATTACTTAAGAACTCCCACTTAGATAGACATCCATCTAATCATCTAAGTGATCATGTAATCCAAATCAACTAAACCATAACCGATCATCACGTGAAATGGAGTAGTTTTCAATGGTGAACATCACTATGTTGATCATATCTACTATATGATTCACGCTCGACCTTTCGGTCTCAATGTTCCGAGGCCATATCTGCATATGCTAGGCTCGTCAAGTTTAACCCGAGTATTCTGCGTGTGCAAAAACTGGCTTGCACATGTTGTAGATGAACGTAGAGCTTATCACACCCGATCATCACGTGGTGTGTCGGCACGACGAACTTTGGCAACGGTGCATACTCAGGGAGAACACTTTTATCTTGAAATTTTAGTGAGAGATCATCTTATAATGCTACCCTCAAACAAAGCAAGATAAGATGCATAAAAGATAAACATCACATGCAATCAATATAAGTGATATGATATGGCCATCATCATCTTGTGCTTGTGATCTCCATGTCCGAAGCACCGTCATGATCACCGTCGTCACCGGCGCAACACCTTGATCTCCATTCGTAGCATCGTTGTCGTCTCGCCAACTATTGCTTCTATGACTATCGCTACCGCTTAGTGATAAAGTAAAGCAATTACAGGGCGTTTGCATTGCATACAATAAAGCGACAACCATATGGCTCCTGCCAGTTGCCGATAACTTGGTTACAAAACATGATCATCTCATACAATAAAATATAGCATCATGCCTTGACCATATCACATCACAACATGCCCTGCAAAAAAAAGTTAGACGTCCTCTACTTTGTTGTTGCAAGTTTTACGTGGCTGCTACGGGCTGAGCAAGAACCGTTCTTACCTACGCATCAAAACCACAACGATAGTTCGTCAAGTTAGTGCTATTTTAACCTTCTCAAGGACCGGGCGTAGCCACACTCGGTTCAACTAAAGTTGGAGAAACTGACACCCGCCAGCCACCTATGTGCAAAGCACGTCGGTAGAACCAGTCTCGCGTAAGCGTACGCGTAATGTCGGTCTGGGCCGCTTCATCCAACAATACTTCCGAACCAAAGTATGACATGCTGGTAAGCAGTATGACTATTATCGCCCACAACTCTTTGTGTTCTACTCATGCATATAACATCTACGCATAAAACCAGGCTCGGATGCCACTGTTGGGGAACGTAGTAATTTCAAAAAAATTCCTACGCACACACAGGATCATGGTGATGCATAGCAACAAGAAGGGAGAGTGTTGTCCACGTACCCTCGTAGACCGAAAGCGGAAGCGTTAGCACAACGCGGTTGATGTAGTCGTACGTCTTCACGATCCGACCGATCAAGTACCGAACGTACGGCACCTCCGAGTTCAGCACACGTTCAGCTCGATGACGTCCCTCGAACTCCGATCCAGCCGAGCTTTGACGGAGAGTTCCGTCAGCACGACAGCGTGGTGACGGTGATGATGATGCTACCGATGCAGGGCTTCGCCTAAGCACCGCTACGATATGACCGAGGTGGAATATGGTGGAGGGGGGCACCGCACACGACTAAGAGATCAAGAGATCAATTGTTGTGTCTAGAGGTGCCCCTGCCCCCGTATATAAAGGAGCCAGGGGGGAGAGGCTGCCGGCCAGGGAGGGCGCGCCAAGGGGGGAGTCCTACTCCCACCGGGAGTAGGACTCCTCCTTTCCTAGTAGGAATAGGAGAAGGGGGAAGGAGGAGGTGGAGAGAAGGAAGGAGAGGGGGGCCGCCGCCCCCTTCCCTTGTCCAATTCGGACTGGGGCAAGGGGGCCGCGCGCCACCTCCTGGCTGCCCTCTTTCTTCTCCACTAAG
>NC_057799.1:612967043-612967593 GCF_018294505.1 Triticum aestivum
GTGCCGGGTCGGGGTCGGGGTGCCGTGTCGGGTCGGGGTTTTTTCCTTTTCTTCTTCTTCCTCTTCTTCCTTTTCTTCCTTTTTTTTCCTTCTTCTTCTTCTTCTTCCTCCTCCTTTCCTTTTTCCTCTTCTTCTTCTCCTCCTCTCCTCTTTTTTCTTCTTCTTCTTCTTCCTCTTCTTCTTTTTTCTTCTCCTCCTCCTCCTCTTCTTCTTCCTTTCCTTTTTCCTCTTCTTCTTCTCCTCCTCTCCTCTTTTTTTCTTCTTCTTCTTCTTTCCTCAAACTAAACTAAACCTAAAACTAAACCTAAATCTAAAACTAAAACTAAAACTAAATCTAAACTAAACATACACCTAAAACTAATAAAACAGAAAAAAAGGAAAAAACTTAATCTAAACCTAAAATTAAACTAAAACTAAACCTAAAACTAAAACTAAAACTAAAACTAAATCTAAACTAAACATAAACCTAAAACTAAAAAAACAGAAAAAAAGGAAAAAAAAGAGGAGGTAGAGCTCACCTAGGGCAGGGCCGGTGGAGGAGGTGGCCGGT
>NC_057799.1:613574935-613584007 GCF_018294505.1 Triticum aestivum
AAGAAGAAAAGGAAAAACAAAATAAGAAAAGGAAAAAGAAAAGGAAGAAGAAAAGGAAAAACAAAATAAGAAAAGGAAAAAGAAAAGGAAGAAGAAAAGGAAGAAGAAAAGGAAAAAGAAAAGGAAGAAGAAAAGGAAAAAAGAAAAGGAAGAAGAAAAGGAAAAACAAAATAAGAAAAGGAAAAACAAAATACTTGGCAGTGCTCAATAATCTTATTTTTTAATTCCTCCTCCTCTATGTCCCCTTAATCTTATTTTTTTAATTCCTTTATACTTAATTAATTTTTACTACATGCAGGAGTAACATACGGCGGACGATAGAGCCGAGCCGCTTAGGGATCCGGAGGCTGAACGTTATTTAATGGGCATCATAAACAACGAGATTCCTTATGTGTCGGGCTCAGAATATGAGCAAGAAGAGGATGTAGTCTCTTCTTTTCTGAACCTTGACGGTGGAACAGACATTGTCGATGATCAAGAAGGTGAAGGAACGGACATTGTCGACGGAGGTCAACCGTCAACAAACGACGATCTCGAATTGCAAGTAGCAACCACCTCCGGCGAGGTATATATATACATTGAGCCTCTCGTGATACAAACTTACTGAAATGTGAATACATATGTATTAACGCGCGCGACTCTCTTTCTTTTTTTAGCCCTCGGCCGGATCGAGTACGACAAAGCGTGGCAAATCCAAGGCGATGAAAACAGGAGAAACATATGCCATTGATTTTGTCAGTGAAACCGGCAAGCCCCTACAGCACACCTCAAAGTTTATCAACCAATGCGGAGTCGTTGTTAGAGACAACGTCCCGATCACCGTCCAGGAATGGAAGGAGCCAAAGAAGGCACGTCTTGGTTTCAGTTTTGTCGACAAGAGAACGAAAAAGGATTGCTGGAGAAAGCTGATGGAACATTTCATTCTACCTCCGGAATACAACAAAGTCGATGAATTCGGTAACGAGGTTCCGGGTGGACGTGAGAGGAGGAGGCTAGTTAAAGAGTTCGCTCTTTAGAAGATGGGCGAAGCATTCCGGAACTTCAAGAAAAATTTAACCCGTGACTATGTCAACAAGGGCAAGACTCCGGATTTCAATGGACAACATGAGAAACTGAAAGATGATTGGCCAGAATTTGTGAGGCAAAAGCAATCGGAGCATTTCAAGGAAATATCGAAAAAAATAAGGATAATGCGAGTAAGAAAAAGTTCCATCATATTATGGGGCCAGGAGGATACCGCCTTTCGGAGCCTAAGTGGCAGAAGATGGAGGAGGACCTGAGGGTGCGAGGAATCCCTGTAGGTACAGAGGGATGGGACCCAAGGGCCAAAAGCTGGTGGTACGGGCATGGGGGATCGCTAGACCCGGAGACAGGGGTGTGTGTTCACCGGAAGAAAAAGTTTGCTCCCACCCAAGCCCTTATTGACGAAATGACCCAAGCTCAAGAGGGCTTGATCAAGTTCAACAGAGAGAAAGACGCACTAACAACAGCCCTCGGGAATGATGAACACGGAGGACGTGTACGAGGCAAAGGCAAAGTTCCGTGGAAAGTAGGGTTTTCCCAGGACAATGACCCGTACTGTTATAGAAGCCGTAAGAGAAAGACGGACCGGGATGCAGATCTTCTTGCGAAGTTTGCATCGGAACTCCATGAGTTGAAGCAGACCGTGCATGAACTAGTAAAAGAAAAATCGGCTGCAGGGCCGCATGAAGATCATGAAGCGGATCGCGGAAGCCAGCAACGGAGAAGCAGCGTGGCTTCCACGGATGCCCCGCCTGGTGCTAATGCACCGATGATCGAGATTCGTGCACCGGAGCCTCACTACCCCGTGGATGATGTAAAGGAGATGAAAGAATGTGATCTGCATTATCCCGTGGGGAACGTTTCCACGAAGGTAGCTACCGGCAGTCCTTTACCCTGTACACCTGGAGCACTCCACCACAACAACCCCATTGCATATGGCTATGCTCGTGTCACGGTGGAAGACATAGTCCAAGGGTTTGAGGACCTGGAGATTGACAAAGCTACACCCGAAGGGGAGAGAAGACTTGGAGATGTCAAGCGCCAGATCATTCTATGGAAAAAGAAGTACATAGTGTTTCCAGGTGAGGCGCCAAGGCTAACAAGTCCACCCCCCTCCGATGGTGGTGGTGGTGGTGGTGGTGGCGGTGGTGGTGGTCGTGGTGGTTCACCTACACCTCCTTCACGCCATTCGACGTCGTCCCCCGATCCACAACCTCCGGCGGGTAAGCAGCCGCCGCCCCCCAATCCTCCTCCGGCAGGTACGACGCCCCCCAATCCACCTCCGGCGAAGAAGCAAAAGCAGGCGGACAGCAAGGAAACCCGCTCCTGGACTATTAACCCGGACCCTTATGTACCTAAGACCACAAGGGTACCGGAGCCATCACTAAAGCCTCTCCTCCCAAGGCCTTGGGAACTTAGTGAAGCTGAAACCAAATTGGCCGCGTCTGCTCATTATGAGAAATGGAAGGCGGATATGAAGGCGATAAAAGAGCCTGAGCCCAAGCAAGTATTCACTGAGAAGCAAAAGAAGTGGGCTAAGGATTTTTTGACGACACCGTCCCAAGCCGAGCTGAATATGCCTGACGACTATGGACATGAACTTCGTAGGCAAGCAAAAATATTGAAGGAGGAGAAAGAAGAAAGTAAAAAAAAGCAGGAAACAAGTTGACCAGCTCGGGATGCAGAATAAACAATCGATCCCCCCGCTCATAGTGAAAGCCGGTCCGGAAGAGGACCCCGAGATCATAGCAGCTGCGGCAGCACTTGGATTGACTGTAGCGAGTGCCATGAAACAAGCGTCCGAGATGGGTTTGACTCTTCGTGCCTTCTTAGGCCTTGAGGATGCGCCAGTATGTGAGATAGCATTACAATATGTGCGGAATGGGCCTCTCGTCGAGCCTGCGCGGGAAAAGAGTCTACCACCACAAATGCGAAATCTGCTACGTTGGTACAAGCAATTCATAACATGGGCCGACAAAGAATATGTTTATGCGGATGTTACAGAGGAGCATCACACCAAACGGTACTCTGTACAAGTTCGTATGAGTGAATTGTTCCAGTTGTTCAATCTGCGCGACCTCGACAAATCTATGCTGAGTTGCTACGTTCTGTAAGTGATTTATTTCTACCTCATCTCATTCTTCATTGCCTGCACTATATATATATATATATATTGTCCTAACTATATTGTTGCGTACGCGATTATCCAGATTGAAGATTTGGGAATGCAAAATAAGAAACATCCATGATGTTGGGTTCATTGACCCACATATCGTTAATGGACATGTGTTACAAAATCACCCCGAAGACGTGGGGAAAGACTTGTACAAGTTTCTTAGAAAGCATCAACTCAAAAGTCATATTCTATTTCCTTACCATTTTGGGTGAGTGTTTCTCTCTTGTTCCCATTCTCTTTTGTTTACTCCATGCATGGTATGTCTAATCGATGAGTTATGCATGACTGTGCATGTAACGTGTCCGCAGGTTCCACTGGATTCTGCTAAATATTGAACTTCACACCTCCAGAGTTCTAATCATGGACTCTATGGATTCGGATCCAAAGCGTTGGGCCGACATGAGAAAAATGCTGCAAAAGTAATTATTTTCAATCATTTGAGCTCTATATCGATCGGTCTCTTTCGTTCATTTCCTAATATCAAGTAACTAATAACTCCCTTGTTCATTTAATTTTCTTTGCCCTGTAGGGTTTGGAGACGGTTCTCAGAAGAAATTGTTGGTGAATTCAAACATGAGCTAGATTTTAGAAGGTTAGTTAATGTGGATAAGCAGCCACCGGGGACCAATCTATGTGGATACTATGTTTGTGAGAACATCCGGAGACACACCTCTGAGCGGAAGGCATCGGATAGCGTGCGGAAGGCGACGGATAACTTGCGAAGGAGGCTTAGTCCAGAAGCTCGCTTCCGACCAATTCAAGATGAATTAGCAGGATTTTTCATGAGGGAAGTCATCAATCCTAAAGGAGAACACTATACCGAGGACGAAGAAATTTATATGCATACCCGAGATTGAAACTTGTTCAAAGTTGTATATGGTCATCCATCCTAATTGTGTATGGAAACTTGTTCGAAGTTGTATATGGTCACCCGAGATTGAATATATATTATATATTCCTCTTGAATTCTTCTTGTTTGAAATTTCATATGCATGTATATAGTAGCGTAGAATATGTGTACTGAAACTTCATCAAAATTAAAATAAAACACAAAATAAAATATAAAAGAAATAAAACACTACAAATTAAAAAGAAACCAGGTTTAGGGGGGCTAAAACCCTAAACCTGCGGAGGAGGCCTTTAGTCCCGGTTAGCCACGAGAACCGGGACTAAAGGTCCTCCGCCCCGACGAACTCCTGGCGCCCACGTGGATGGGCCTTTAGTCGCGGTTCGTAAGAGGCGCGACTAAAGGGGGGGGCCTTTAGTCGCGCATATTTAGTCCCGGTTGCACAGCCGGGATTAATGGCCTTTGCGAACCGGGACTAAAGGCCTATTCTCTACCAGTGGCTATGGCATCAAAGAAGAGTTGATGACATTGGTGTGACGGATCGACTGCATCAGATGATAGGAAGTGTCAGGGATATACCCCGCGGTATGACCCAGGCGGACTTGGCGACTCATTGGTGACCCGCCCTGACTTGGCGACTCACTAAGTGACCCGCCCGGATCTCTTCACATACTGATAACCCGGGCGAGCCAGGTGACTCATTGGTGACCCGGGAGGCTGGTTAGAGGAGCGAAAAGACCCGGAGGCGCAGAAGACTCAAGGCCAGAAGGCCGGCTCATGTTATGGTGGGCCGGCTTAATAGGAAAGCATAAGGAATATTTCCTTACAAAGCAAGCAAGACTAGGACCCCACTTGTAAAAGAGTAATACTAATCCTATTAGGACTAGTCATGTAAGCCGCCCCTTCAACTTATATAAGGAGGGGTAAGGCATCCCAAGAGGGACAAGTTTGTCAAGTCTAGATAGATAGACAAGTCAAGAGCTCTCGAAATAGAGCACCCCTGTAATCATGATCATAATCATCAATATCAATAAAGTAGGATGTAGGCTTTTACCTCGACCATGAGAGGCCGAACCTGGGTAAAACTTCGCGTCTCTCGTCCCACTCAACCCCTCTCAAGCTACCACATGGATGCGCTGGCCTCACGACTAAGTCCTGACACTAGAACATCTGCCATGACAAATCCATGACAGTTGGCACCCACCGTTCGGCTCGTGCATGATGGTGTTGAGTTTTTGAAGGGATCTTTCCCAGGATTTCGAGGAGTTCGTGATTTTTCAGATGAAGAAGAGCCGGATTGTGTCTGATTGCACTGTCACACGTAATCAGGCGATCCGTCATGGCCGGCTTACTTTCCGCTGCCCCGCCACGAGAAGCTAAGGGAGTCGCCAAGACCGTCACCAGAAGCCGGATCGTACAAGGAATCTACCAGGAAGTTAATTCAAGAATTAAGAAAGGAAAATTACTACAGGAGTTTAGCACGTGAATACCAAAGAAAAGGGATCGAGCGAAGCACTGTATTGAACTCCAGATAGAGTCGGACTCGGACTCGTTGACCGCACGCCTGCCTGGGATCCGACCTGAGTCACCGCCATCCTCGTTGCCTTGCCTCCGCCTCGCAACGGGTCCGCGGTGAGCCGCCCCACGCATCTGGGTCTTCCCGAATCCGAGCCGCCTCTGCCTCTACCACGAGTGGCCACGACCCGGCCGTCGAATCACCTTCGCTGACCCGCCGCGGTCCTCCGCTACCTGAAATTGCCGCCTGCTGCAGTCTTCCACTGTGTCAAGCCACCACCAGAATCCAGCGGCCTCATCTCGCCCGTGCGGCATCGGGACAGCCTCGTTTGCAGCTGAGAGCCACCGGGCCTTATCTCGAGCGTCGGTTGCCTCCGCCGTTGTCCGGCTATGCCGCTGAGCCGTTTCCACTACACGACGCATCAGCATCACTCCAATCTCCCCTCAACGGGTCCGCGTGAGCCGCCGTCCGAGCCTTTGCTATGTTGCTGCAAGGCGCCGCTAAGTGGAGTCCTCTCTATCGCGCTGTTTCTGCGGCAAAACGCCGCCTGCGAGTTGCCCTGACCTTTTTCACCTCCGCGTTGAGCCGCCCTCCAGGCCGCGACCAACCGCATTAGAGCCGCCGCTTGCTTCGTGCTTGGAGCCGCCGCGCCTCTGGGCCGCCGCGCGGGCTAGCCTCTGCCTGCTGTTCCACCATGGCCAGCCGCCTCCACCTCGGAGCTTGCGGCCCCGCCAAGACTGCCTCCACGCTCTGCTGCCGAAACGTTCCGAGCTCTGCGCGCCTCGTTTCCGTGGCCTCTGTCGAGCCGGCCTCTGCTGTGGCCGATTTTTCGCGCGAGCCGCCGGTGACAATGAGCCGGTGGCGACTTGCTATTGCTGCATAAGTGAAGGGGATGGGCATCCTGTTTCTTACATCACGTGAAGGCCAAAAGGCTGAGTGCTAGTCCAGATTTTTGGATTTTTCATCCCTAATTACTACTGTACATCTTTCAGCGAGACCTCCAAGGAAGCTCTCACGTGGTCACAAGGGACAAGCCATCACATCAAAAATCAAATGACAGTACACACTGAGACGGAGACGTGGTCGTTACAGTGCCGAGAAGTTTGCCTGCTGGCCGTATTCAGTAGGTATTCAGTAGACGCATTGGGTGCTACTGCCTTATCAGACCTACGTCTAGGCGATCATCTGACGCTGTCCAGCATTATCTAATACCAGCGCCTGTGTTCATCTGACAAAATATATTAGGTGCTATTGTTTCTATCTACTTTTAATATATATTTTTTAATCAAAGAACAATCACTTTGGTATGTACATTTTTATGTGTATGTCAATGATTCATCATAAAGATGGTGCCTTGCCGATGGGGTATGCGTTAGCATCATCATGCACCGGAGTCCACGCCCGCTTTCTATTAAATGAGTGTGCGCAAGCCGCCGTCTCTGCGGCCCAATCTACATCGACATGATGGGTTAACTCACCAGTCCGCACCGCGGCTGACTCGCCCATCCGCGGCCAACTCATTCGTCCGCGCCTGCGATTGCATCGCCCATCCACACCGGCTTTCAAACGCCGCAGCCAGCTCATCTGTCTGCTCCCACGGCCGACTCGGCCGTGATTGATTTCAGCTTCACCTGGTGATCATCAATTCCTCGGTGGATAATTTCTGGTCTGATATATCAGGTGAAATCCATCCGGTATATTTTTATATATTATATATTTCTTTCTTTAAAAGAGCAATTACTCTGGCTTGCAAGTTCTCCAATGCAGGACAAGTTGTCTACTACAAAAGGGATTACTATATGACTGAGCTATTGAATGACTCATACCGGTTTATATCAAGGTCAAATATGGAGAATCTCAAGACAAGTCCTCGAGTCGCCTTGAGACTTGGGGGCTACAATGACACGGCTCAGTAAATGATTGCCAGTTTAAAGCAGATTCAAGAACTCAGGGTCACTGGAGGGAAAATTACCCGGTCCCGGAGGCTACTGCTATATTGATGAAAATTTAAAGGCCGTCAGAAAAATTCCGGCTGAAAATGAAGAATGCCAGTTTAAAATCCGGTTCAAGAAAAATTCATCTCTCACAACGCTTTGAAGCTCTCAATATACGGTTTAAAATTCTGGCTCAAGAAGAATTTATCTCTCGCAAAGTTCGAGTTCTCAAAAAAAATAAAGGGACCAAAGAGAGTCTGTTGCAAAACACAACTCAAACATTGGTACCCTGCTTCAATGGTCACTTGGGGGCTTCCTGTTCAAACATAGGTGTATTCACCAAAGAGAACATAGCTGTTGGTACCCTCTTGATCGGCGCAATGCCAAAACTCATGGTCACTTGGGGGCTTCCTATTCAAACATAGGTGTATTGACCAAAGAGAACATAGCTGTCGGTACCCTCTTGATCAGCGCAATGTCAAAACTCATGGGCACTTGGGGGCTTCCTATTCAAACATAGGTGTATTCACCAAAGAGAACATAGCTGTCGGTACCCTCTTGATCGGCGCAATGCCAAAACTTATGGTCATTTGGGGGCTTCCTGTTCAAACATAGGTGTATTCACCAAAGAGAACATAGCTGTTGGTACCCTCTTGATCGGCTCAAAGCCACAAACCACTTGGGGGCTTCCTGATCATATTCGAATCATAGCTATTAACCCTTTTGGTCCGACTTCCTGCTCGTATTCGAAGCATAGCCTCGTTTTTGCTTTTTTTGGCTTGAATTCTTGAACAGTTTTTCGGTTCTTCTTGATACTATCTTGCCTTATGGTTTAAAGTGATTCAGGCCATGTAGCCTTAATTCTCACAACTCATATCTGAAGCATACCTGTGGTCTCTGTTAACCCGGCCTGGTGTGGGGCGACAAGTCGCCCGTACATGATGATATCAAGTACTTGGAAGTATTGGCTTCTAAGTTTTGGGTTATCACCCTTACTGTATTTATTTTTGTCATCTGAGGTTTGATAGCCCGTCCTGGCTTTTGACGTTAAGTCGCACTACAAAAAAAAGACACATCCGTGACATTTGGGCCGAACGAAAAAAAATTGTGTCATACTTATGACACTTCTATGAAGATAATTGTGAAAAAACCCGGTATCATCATAGATGTGGTGGGCTCCTACTTCTATGACAAAAAATCATGACAGAAAATGGGCTTTTCGTCCTGGGCGGGCCGGAGACGCAGCTGCATGACATTCTTTGGGCCGTCCATGACGGAAAAAACCGTGGTAGAAGCGAGGGCGAGGAAAATTTTGGCGAGTTCCCGATTACGGTGGGTGGTCGGGGGCCGAGCGATGCTTGTTTCTCTCGTACACGTATGCGCGTGTGTGCGAGGCATTAGCTCTAAATGAACGCGAGCGACGCGTTGGGCTCTAACTGAACCCGAGCGATTGCACTGCAGGCTATGCGTTACTGAACCAGACAATCCATTGATGGCTGTTAACTGAACCCGGTGGAGCGATTCCTTCGCTACTACTGCTAACTGAAGCCGATCGATGCTGCCTCTAGATGAATAG